>NC_069499.1:50501884-50504384 GCF_027579735.1 Bombina bombina | reverse complement strand
AGAGAATAAACAAATTCGGTGTGTTCAGCATATGTTGGTCCTCTAGTTTCTAAGAATCTCCTTATTGCTGCTAAGCCTATTTTATGTGGTATGGAGGAGTAAAGGCCCTCTACATCAAGAGATGCCAGAATGGTCTTTTCATTCACTTCTACTCCATCCAACTTTCTCAACAGGTCAGCTGTGTCTTTAACATATGATGTTAAGGTTAGCAAAAAGGGTCGTAGGTATTTATCAACATACTCCCCAATTTTTTCCGTGGCACTCCCTATTCCCGAGACTATAGGCCTTCCTGGGGGGCACTGCATATTTTTGTGTAGCTTTGGCAATACATAAAAAACAGGCATAACTGGGTGCTCAGGATATAGGAATTTAAACTCATTTTGGGTAATTACCCCTTTGCTTCTTGCATCGTTCAATAGTTTAAAAAGGGAATTTTGGATATGGACGAAAGGGTTGCCACCAATTTTTTCATATTGCTTTTTGTTATTTAGCTGCCGTTTAACTTCATTCACATATAGATGCTCATCAAGTAAAACCAAATTGCCGCCCTTATCGGCAGGCTTCATCACCAAACCTTTGGCCATACTTAATTCTTTTAGTGCTATTCTTTCCCTTGGTTTTAGGTTGTCAAAAGTTTGTTGGCTCGATATATCTTCTATATCTCTCTCCATTTGTTTTACAAATAGATTAACCGCTGGAACTAGGGCCTTTACTCCTCCATACCACATAAAATAGGCTTAGCAGCAATAAGGAGATTCTTAGAAACTAGAGGACCAACATATGCTGAACACACCGAATTTGTTTATTCTCTGTTAGAGTTTGTTTTGAAAAATAATATTTTTTCATTTGACGGACAGATCTTTCGCCAACTATGTGGGACAGCGATGGGGGCAGTTTGTGCCCCCACATATGCATGTCTACATCTGGGCCTTTGGGAATCAGAGATCTTTGAGTACTATTCAAGGATCTTTGAGGACAAAGTGCTACTATGGATTAGATATGTGGATGATGTTCTTGTCTCGTGGGATGGGACGGCAGAAGAATTCAATGAATTCGTTGCTGCCCTTAACCACAACGACAAGAACATCATCCTGACGTCAGAAACCAATAAAGTGGAACTAAATTTTCTAGATGTGACTTTGAAAAAAGAGGGAGTAAGAATAGTGACGGAAAACTACAGGAAAAAGAACGCAACTAATAATATCTTACATGCAGATAGCAGCCATCCGAACCACCTTAAAAAAGGGATCCCGTATGGCCAATTCCTCCGTCTGAGGAGAAACTGCTCCTCTCTTTCCAAGTTTGACACTCATGCAGCCCTAATGAAAGAGAGATTCCTAAAAAGAGGCTATTCCAATAAGTGCCTTAAGAAATCTCTCTGGAAAGCCAGAAATATGTCCAGGGATGATTTACTATATAGTAACAACTCTAAAAATGAAAATAGCAAGATTAGATTTATCTCTAATTTCAATAATCAATGGGAGAGTTTAAGGTCAGCTTTTAAGAAAAATTGGCACATCTTATCCCTTGATGAAAAAGTGAACAGTGTGATGGGGGATACCCCATTGTTGACGGCTAGAAAAGCACAGAGCTTAAAGGACAAATTGGTGAGGAGCCAATTTTCAAGGGGCCCCTCGGCCTCTGACTGGCTGAGAAAGGACAGAGGTATTAAGGGTAGCTTTCCATGTGGGCACTGTGTATACTGTGCCCACATGGATAGCACTAAACAATTCTCTGTCCAGGATGGAAAGATCTTTGACATAAGATTCTTTTTCAACTGCAAATCGGAAGGGGTGATATATCTTCTGCGGTGCTCCTGTCCGGTCTTCTATGTTGGAAAAACGAAAAGATTGGTGAAGGACCGAGTACAGGAGCACAGAGACGATATTCTCCACTCCAGAGAAACTAACGTTGCTAGGCATTTTTGTAATGTACATAATAAAAATGTAGATTCATTGAAATTTATCATAATAGATAAAGGCATCACAAATGGACGTGGTGGCAATAATGATAGGGTCCTCCTGCAAAAAGAGGCGAAATGGATCTACAGACTGGAAACTAGGTTCCCAAAAGGTTTAAATGATAAGCTTGAATTTGTCCACTTTTTATAAATTTTCATTCGTTTTAAATATAATAAACATCTGTTTGAAGTGTGCGCCAGGATAGAGAGTAATTTCTATCTCTCTTCTGTTGTGTAATTGAAAGTATTGGGGGTAACCAGGAATTAGGTTGAACCAACATATATGTAGCTATTACTTTCTAACACAATTTTGAGTTTTGAGAGGCTTTTTGATACAGGGTTAAAAGTGATACAGCTTTAAGGTGTTGCAAGGATACTTGGGAAAAAACACCTGTAAGCAATTAGATATCTGCATAAAAGAGGAAGTCCATTGAGGACTCTATATGCCCTGATGATCCCCTGTAACACATACTGGAGGTGGGGGAGAAACGTGCGTTGGCACTATGTGTTTATGAGAACCCAGGTACCTGTCGAATGTAC
>NC_069499.1:50491884-50496884 GCF_027579735.1 Bombina bombina | reverse complement strand
GGAGGGAAGCTGTGAAGACAAGCTGGAAAGAGGATTTGGGGCCTGTAGCTTGGCTTCTTAAAGGTGAGCCCTATCCCCACCCACACAAATGCAACATTGTTGCCACTTCCAGCAGCTCACTCCTAAGGGCCTTAATTCTTATGTTCGTTCTGGGCTATGCTGCCCTCCACTGTCTTAAGTAATTAAATGCCCTATCCTCCTGGCTTGCTGTAATAACTTACCAGTCATAAAACTGACTGACACATAACTTAACTTATAACTTAACTTTACCATAAATGACTTTGGTAATACATAACTTGAATAATGACACAAACACAGGGTGTGGGTATAAAGACCCGTAGGGTCCGCATTTATTATAGAACATAGGAACCGGCTGGAAGCAACTCAGCAAACCTTAAACCAGGTGGCGGCAATCTAGCTAGGAGAGTAAGTACCCCCCGCTAGGAAATTGGACCACGCCCGTGAATGCCTACACAAGCGGAGCTTAGCTGCACGCACAGACTTAGGGAGTTCTCGGCAACATCAAATGGGGGGAGGTGCCGCAGGCGCGCGCCTGCAGAGACTACCCTCCCCCTGGGCCAGCCGTCACTCTACCTCTAATGGCAAACCGGGGCGTGGTACAAACCGCCACAAGAGATAGCCCACAGGCACAGCTCTTGCCGCCACCCACATAGGTATAATAATATAGCACGCCTCAAATTAACCAGGAACAGGTCGATGCCCCTCTGAGGGAGGTGCACCCCATCCCTCCTGTAGAGGCTTCTCCCAGCCGTTGTGATGTTCCCATGTTCCACAACAAACCCTACTGACTGCGCTAGGACAAAATCCTAACCTCCCTGTTCAGTTTCTTTCTGACCTGAAAGGCCACCCTGTGGGCTGCACATGGCGCCACACAATACTGGGGATGCTATTGGACCACCCCTTAACATTGGAACCCATGTCTGGAAAGTGTACAAATCAGACTGAATCACCCCACTGAGCAGTTTGCACGGCAGGAGCCCCATATCACTACCACATGCGTGAATGATCATAACTTGGGGTTTGTCCCACCTGTGCAATGCCCTGTGCAGCAACCCAGGCAGATCCTTCCAACTCAAACCCCTACGACCTAGCCATCTAACAGTGACCCAATGGGGGGGGGGGGCCAGTTGTTGCCCGTCAGGGCTCGCGACCGCTCTCAGCTCCGCCCAGTGAATGTAGGAGTGACCCGCGATCAGCAGTCTCAGTGGACCATCTCTTGGCCCTGTAAAGAAACAACAGTTAACTGGGAACATCGCAACATGAGAAAACAAACATTCATATTGTTAATGGCCTAACATACAACATGGATCTCTTAGACCTCCATCTCCCCAACGCCCTAATGTGGTCGGCAGACCAACACAAACCCGCGGCAGGGGTAGACGCTCCAACCCTGAAGGAGTGGGGGCAATGACCCTAGGGTCAAGGCCCGCTTTCCATGCTGCCCAGCTCAGGCCTCTCCTGCATTGAAATCTGGTCAACAGGGAACCGGCCTCGTGAACCAGAAATTGTAATGAACCCTCCGGATCACGTCCATATAGGTCCTAAGCAACCTGGCTGGGCAACAAAATGAGCCCACGTGGAGGGTTAAGACGTCCACCTCCTTTCCCTTCTTGGTCTGTCTTTGATCTGGAGAGGAAAATTAGATCAGATGACTCGTCGTTCTTGACATGAGGAGGCCTACAGACCCCCGGGCTTGAACCACCCTAAGTGCCCCGTGAAAAAACCAGCCCAAAGGCAGCGGAGAACGGGTACCCTTGTCATCATGAGAACCCACCACAGGCACGGTTCAACACAGGAACCAATCTCTTGATGGTAACGGGCTCCCTAACATCCCTTGCTCTGGGCACCATACGCCCCCCAGTCCCTCAACACCTGCCCGACCAGGAAGGTTCTTGAAGAGCCGAGAGGCCATAAATTTACAGAAGAAGGACACGGCAGTCAGCCGAGATCCGACTTACCCTCTAGAAAAACCCCATTACCTTTAAGCTCGTTGATCCGTCCCTAAAGACCCCATTGGACAACACCTCAAGATGGCCGACTCGTCCTATCACAGAAGGTGATCTATTTAGACCAATGCTTCACCTAAGCGGTCCAAGTAGAGAGGGCCAGCGAAGAACAGATCATGGCAATCAAAGATCACCCACCGGCGCTACCTGCCATAAATAATAGGAACAAACTACTCCGTTAATGTTCGCCTGAGGAGCCAACGCATAGAATGCTTTCCATTGAAACGAAAGAGCGCATCAGCAATTCTATTCTGTACACCGGGTGCAGACACTTCAGCACCAGCATGCGAGGGTACCGCACTACCGCGGGAGATCCCCACGAGAGCATGTTAACAGCAACATGACGCTCTTGTTATCCATCCAGAACACAACCTCCTGATCCCTTAGCTGCTCACGCAAAACCTCAAAGGCACTAATAATGGGGGGGGGGGAGCTCTAACAGGCTAAACTTCTTAACAAGCCCCTCAGAACCCATGACCGAGGCCATGGGACGGCACTCCAGTGACCGGACAAGAAGGCCCCCCACCCGTGAGACCCTGCCGCATCAGTAACAACTGAATTACCATGTTGGAAGGAACAAACTTCGACCATGAGCAGATCTCATTAAAAAATGGTTCCAGAATTGTCCCCATACTGCCAAGTCATCGACATTTCTGCCATTACACAAAACTCACTCGCTTGTGACCGCTCGCCGCACAACGCCCTCTGAGCCGCCGAATAAAATTTCTGCTTATAGGAATAATCCTACCGGCGAAATTCAGAAGAACCAACATGGTCTGGAGATCCTTCATGGAACCAACAAAGGACCCGATTTCCCGAACCTTACCAACCATACGGGCAATCATATCTTGTAGCAAAGGACACTGCATTAACGAAGAGTCAATCTTGATACCCAAAAAGGTAAGGCACGTGCAAAGGCACTGGGTCTAACCCTCCGCCAGAGGGACACCCATTCTGGCCAGCAAAAATCGAATCACTTTCATCAGGAAAGCACACACAGCGTATCCAGCATATCCAAACAGCTGGACATCGTCCAGGCAATGTGCCGGCCATCAAAAACAGCAATCACTGAGATGGCCCAGTGCAAGAAGCTCTGAAGGCTTCAAAATGAGCACATGATATAGAACAGCTCATAGGCAAGCTTTTGTCCACGAAATACTTGCCCTCACGCCAACATCCCAGAGTGTAAGGAGGAGGGATGAATGGGAAGCATCCGAAATGCTGATACCACAACCAGGTTTGCCCTCCATACCAGTGATAACGCGTCATCAAAGGACTGGTAGTAAACCGAACTGGCTCAGGGGAAATAGCGTTGCTGCCCGACCTCCCTCTAGGGAAGGTAAGGTGCTGGATGAGCCAGGACTTACCCGGCTCCTTCTTAGGAACAACGCCAAGAGGAGAGAGGAACCAATCCTCGAATCGTAATCTCCACAAATGAGCCAGCCCTGCGGCCCACAGCAATCTCCTTGTCCCTCTTTTCCTCGCAACGCTAGGAAATTAGTATGCCGATTTCGTAAACCCTATACCGCGAAGCTGAAGGGGATAATGAATCCCTGAAGGAGGCCGCCGCCTAGCAAGGCAGCCACCCTCCTATCCGAATTACGGCTACCAATTGCGGCTACCCTCAGTGGGGTGGCCACCCTTTCCGGCAGTGAAAGGTTTGAAACTGGAACTAGGCTGCTCTCGCGACCGGCCTGCATCGTGGGATCTGTTACACTCCAACTGGAGTGGCCACCCCGCGGTGCTTACTCACGTGGCAAAACACACGCCGGCCCTTTGGGGCAGAGCTTATTCTGGAACTGCGCAGGAAATACCTGTGGAACGCCGCTGAGAGCGCTAAGGTGCGCAATTGCCAGGGGACCCAGCAGAGACCTGCCCGGGCAAAAAAGGCTTTTTCAGGCCCGAACTATGCCCCTAACCACAAATCTACGTCGCCAAATTTAGGAGGGGATTACCAACCATCTATCGCTGAACGCGACGCCATAATCCCGCTATGCCCGTTCCCGAAACCGCTCGCAAACGGTTTAGATGGCATCTTGATATTTGAGGATATTCAGAGCCCGATCGGGAAGTTTAGCGATGTAACACCGCCATTTCTTCCCGGTGATAGACCTTGGCCGAAAGTTCAAACCTATGCCATATTTACCCTCTTGAATGCGTCTAACAAATTTGGACTTCAGATGCTCGAGAAGGCTTAATGAGGGCTGCTTGTGCTCGTCCCCATACATGGCCGTTGTAAGTCCATCTGTCGCCCCAGGGACAGCCACCCCCCGCTGCGCAGGAGGTGTCTGCAATGAACACAGGGTTCTAGCGAGAGAAACAAGGGGAGAGGGGGAGGACCCATGGCCTTACGCACCTTGACTACCCACGTCACCAATTTTATACATTCCCTTCTGCTCTTTAGCCTCCGACCCCAGGGACCTATCACTCACTCAGACCCAAAATCATCCGAAGATGAACTAAAGCCCCTATGCCCGAAAGATAAAATGGTCTCACCAGTTCCAAGAGGGGCGCTGTACTCTTCCTTGCCACGAACACCTGGACTGTACTGCATCGGCACCCAAGCATTCTGTGGCTCCATGAGATACACCACTTCTTGCGATTCCATGCTCTCCAGCTCCCAGGGGCGCTGCACGGCAAAGGATCCAAGGAGATTGAAGGTTACTCCCGGCTGTGCTCCTCCTTGGCCTGAAATGAGAAATGCAAGAGAGGAGTACCACGGGGAGAGGACAAGGACCCCCCCAGCCACAGTAGAATCTAGTCCCCCTCGCCCAGAACATTGCGCAATGCGCCACACACTGTTCCATACACTCAGACATGCCACTCTCTTGTGATGCAGACACTGCATTCGCCACTACACCTGACTAGAGAAGCCCTGTTCTGTGCTATCTCCATGCTGAGCAGAAACTAAGAGAAAAACATCTGGGCCCTTCCTGGCCGAAACGTTAATTGTTACCCCAAATGCATCCCACA
>NC_069499.1:50461884-50466884 GCF_027579735.1 Bombina bombina | reverse complement strand
TCCAGTTGCAGAAGCCTGTTGGCCCTATTGCCACCCCTGACCAGTGGGGGTACATGGTCGATTAGCCTAGATCGCAGACTAGAGACACTGGGGCCTATCTATTAAGCTCTGAAAGCTTGATGGCCCGTGTTTCTGGCGAGTCTTCAGACTCGCCAGAAACAGCAGTTATGAAGCAGCAGTCACAAAGACCGCTGCTCCATAACCCTGTCCGCCTGCTCTGAGCAGGCAGACAGGAATCGCCATAATTCAACCCGATCGAGTACGATCGGGTTGATTGAGTCTGCAGGGGGCGGCGTTGCACCAGCAGCTCTTGTGAGCTGCTGGTGCAATGCTGAATACGGAGAGCGTATTGCTCTCCGCATTCAGCGAGGTCTTGCAGACCTGATCCGCACTGTCGGATCAGGTCCGCAAGACCTTTGTTAAATAGGGGCCACTGTTTTTATGATTTGCAAAATGACAGAGCCTCCCGAATGGCACACCGATGGTTAGCCATCCTATCCCGGAAGGGAGTAATTGTTTTGCCAATGTATACCAACGAACAAGGACAAATCAGAATATACACCACATAGGTGCTTGTGCATGTCAACCTGTGACGGATGGCATAACTTTTGTTGCTATGTGGGTGCTGGAACGATGACCCCCCTTAGCATACTGTTGCAGGTTATACAGTTGCCGCATGGAAAACAGCCTTTTTTAGTTGATTTAAGCCAGGACTCCTTGTGGTAGCATTCCACTGGGTCTGTTTTCACTAGGTCACGTAAGTTGTTAGCTCTGCAGTAAACCATTCTGGGGCTTTCATCCGCTGGAACGGTAATCTTGCATCTGTTTCAACCACCGGCCAATGTTGCCGTACAGATTCAGCCAAAGTGTCATACGTTGGTACATATGTGGTCACAAAGTTCAATTGATTTACATTGCCAGTAGTGTCAGTATTCCTCTTAGCCCACACATCAACACTGGAATCCAACAACCTCTCTTTGATAGCAGCAACCTCCTTTTTGTCTTAGCCTCTCAAGGTCAATTTCTTCTCCATCTTAGCCATCTGTGTCATCAATGTGGGTACTTCACTGTTATTTCTGATGACCATTGTGAGTTGCGAAGTGATGATCCCCCTTTTTTATGCCTGGGGTGAAAACTCCTGGCATCCAACAGGGAATTACGGTCCGTTGGCTTAGTATAGAGGGACGTGCCAAAACGGCATCCACCACAGTCATCAATTTTGAAGACATTCCAGATCCAAGAAATGTACAGTATGCAAATCAAATTCCAACTTAAACCGGATGGGACACACCATGGAGTTTAAACATGACACCCACTCCTGCAACTCCAATATGCCTCCCCTCCACACCAAAAACACGTCATCAATGTAGCGGGTGTAGTATTGTATTTTAGGGTGCATAAATGGCATCATGAGTTTGCGTTCATACCAAGCCATATAGAGGTTAGCATAAGTGGGTGCCATGTTCGAACCCATGGCTGTGCCCGCAATCTGGAGATAGTAATCCCCTTCAAATTTGAAGTAATTTTTCTCCAGACATATAGTCAAGAGTTCGCAAAGAAATTCTATAGGAGGGCCGCTATACAGTGGGTTTCCAGTCACCATGGACTTGACAGCTAGGACCCCCTCAACATGGGGGATCACGGTGTAAAGGCTGTCAACGTCCATGGTCACTAGAACATCCTCACTCTGTAAATCCACATAATCCCTGAGGATCCTAATCATATTGGGCGAGTCTTGGATGTATGCCTGTGTGTCCCTTACAATAGGCTGCAAAAAGAAGTCAATGTAAATCGCCAAGCTGGATAGTCTTGTGTACCTTAGGCAGTAGGTATAATACCGGTACTTTCGGAGTAATCAAATAAGCCAATTCTTGCTCACTAAAGATACCTGTCTCAAAAACTCTAGTGAGATAACCATCCACAATGTGTTTAAAGTCAATTGTGGGGTTGCCCCTTAGCTTAACATACACCTTAGTATCTGATAGCTGTCTAATAGCTTCATTCCTATAGTCTATGTAGTCCTGGACTACTATAGACCCCCCTTATCCGCTGGGCGGATAATGATGGTAGTATCACTACTTAGATCTTCCATTGCTTTTATTTCTTCCTTACTAAGATTAGAATAGGTGTTATGTTGTTGGGCACCCTTGATGTCATGACTCAACATACGCGTAAAACTTCTAATTGAAGTGTGAGTGCTAGGTGGTTCAAAATTAGATGATTTTTTGAATATGACAGTCCCTAAAGTGATCCTTTAACTTTAACTGCCTTTGCAGCCTATGAACTTTGACTAAAATGTTGAAGGTATCACACTTAGGGTTGGAACAAAAGATAAGCCACGATTCAACAATGTCAATTGGAAAATCTCTACGTAGATGAAGAGTTGAACACTGACCCCTTTGTGTTCACGGATGAGGACGTTGACCGGATTAGAGTTACAGACGACCTGAGTGAGTTGCGAGGGATACCCCCATTAATATTTACCATAAAATGCTTCAATTACGTAAAAAGGAAATTGATTATCATCTGCACGCAGTATATCGCTCAGGTTATCACTGGAAAAAGTATATACCTAGGGGTTTTAGAGTTAAAAATATACCCACCCTGGGGAGACAGATCATGGAGTTCTGCAGGAAATGGTGCTCAATCCTTAACAAATGCTCTTATGATCTAATTTTGTTAGTCATTGAAGAGGTTACGAGGTTGGAGTATAAGATGAAGGCAGAGATTGAGACCATTAAGCTGCAGAGCCTACATGTTTTGGAGGAAGACAAAAGCCAAGAATGGCTTTCTAAACTTAATAATATAGTTAGCAAGTATCGAAATGATCTTATTGCTTTTAAAAACAAGAAACTCAATACCGTTGAGAATGATTACAGGGAGAAGCATGTCTATAGGTGGCTATATGGTAAAGATAAAATTCCACAGAATAGGAGACGTAGGAACATGCATTCTAGGAATACACTTAGTATTGTGGATAGTAGTGGAGGGGATTCCTCAGAGACAGACACCCCTAGTAATGATGCACAGGTAGAAAATAACTCCAATCAGACTCAGTCTTTTTCCAGGGTTGCTACCCGATCAACGGACAAACCCCCACCTGTGCCAACAAATTTAAAAGCACGAAAAAAATCTAACATTAGAAGGGATGGACACAAATCAGAAAAAAAAACAACTAAAGAAGAAATAAAAATAGTCTTCAACCTAAGTAGTATACCTCTCAGTAACACAGAATTGACATTGTTGAATTGTGGCTTATCTTTTGTGCCTACCCCTAAGTGTGATACCTTTGACATTTTAGTCGACATTCATAGGCTACAAAGGCAGTTAAAGTCAAAGGATCGCTTTAGGGATAACACACCTGGGACTGCCATATTCAAAAAGTCATCTAATTTTGAACCACCTAACACTCACATTTCAATTAGACGTTTTACATGTATGTTGAGTCATGACATCAAGGGTGCTCAACAACATAACACCTATTCTAATCTTAGTAAGGAAGAAATAAAAGCAATGAAAGATCTAAGTAGTGATACTACCATCATTATCCGCCCAGTGGATAAGGGGGGGGGGTCTATAGTAGTCCAGGACTACATAGACTATAGGAATGAAGCTATTAGACAGCTATCAGTTACTAAGGTGTATGTTAAGCTAAGCGGCAACCCCAAGATTGTCTTTAACACATTGTGGAGGGTTCTCTCACTAGAGGTTTTGAGACAGGTATCCTTAGTGAGCAAGAATTGGCTAATTTGATTACTCAGTATCTGAAAGTACCGGTATTGTACCTACTGCCTAAAGTATATAAGACCTTGGTTAACCCTCCTGGCAGGCCGATAGTGTCTGTCAGGGATTCATTGCTATCCAGCTTGGCGATTTACATTGACTTCTTTTTGCAGCCTATTGTAAGGGACACACAGGCATACCTCCAAGACTCACCCAATATGATAAGGATACTCAGGGATTATGTGGATTTACACAGTGAGGATGTTCTAGTGACCATGGACGTTGACAGCCTTTACACCGTGATCCCCCATGTTCAGGGGGTCCGACTCCTAGCTGTCAAGTCCATGGTGACTGGAAACCCACTGTATAGCGGCCCTCCTATAGAATTTCTTTGTGAACTCTTGACTGTATATCTGGAGAAAAATTACTTCAAATTTGAAGGGGACTACTATCTCCAGATTGCGGTCACAGCCATGGGTTCAAACATGGCACCCACTTATGCTAACCTCTATATGGCCTGATTTGAACGCAAACTCATTAAGCCATTTATGCACCCTAAAATACAATGCTACACCTGCTACATTGATGACGTGTTTTTGGTGTGGAGGGGAGGCATATTGGAGTGGCAGAAGTGGGTGTCATGTTTGAACTCCATGGTGTGTCCCATCCATTTTAAGTTGGAATTTGATTTGCATACTGTACATTTCTTGGATCTGAATGTCTTCAAAATTGATGCCTGTGGTGGATGCCATTTTGGCACATCCCTCTATACTAAGCAGACAGACCGTAATTCCCTGTTTGATGCCAGGAGTTTTCACCCCAGGCATCAAAAAACAGGGATCATCACTTCGCAACTCACAAGGGTCATCAGAAATAACAGTGAAGTACCCACATTGATGATACAGATGGCTGAGATGAAGAAGAAATTGACCTTGAGAGGCTATGACAAAAAGGAGGTTGCTGCTATCAAAGAGAGGTTGTTGGATTCCAGTGTTGATGTGAGGGCTAAGAGAAATACTGACACTACTGGCAATGTAAATCAATTGAACTTTGTGACCACATATGTACCAACGTATGATACTTTGGCTGAATCTGTACGGCAACATTGGCCGGTGGTTGAAACAGATGCAACATTACCGTTCCAGCAGATAAAAGCCCCCAGAATGGTTTACCGCAGTGCTAACAACTTAGGTGACCTATTAGTGAAAACAAACCCAGTGGAATGCTACCACAAGGAGTCCTGGCTTAAGTCAGCTAAAAAAGGCTGTTTTCCATGC